>NW_027227251.1:0-10124 GCF_037783145.1 Equus przewalskii
CGGTCTGTCCGGTAGGTGTTTCCGGCGTGTCCGGCACGTGCTTCCGGCACGTCTGAGAGGTGGTTCCGGCATGCGCGGCAGGTGATTCCGTAGTGTGCGCCAGGTGGTTCTGGCATACCCGGCAGGTGATTTTGGCGTGTCCGGCAGGTGTTTCTGGCGAGTCGAGCAGGTGGCTCCGGCATGCTCGGCAGGTGCTTCCGGCGTCTCCGGCACTTGGTTCTGGTGTGTCTGAGAGCTGGTTCCGGCATGTCCGGCAGATGATTCCGGAGTGTCCGCCAAGTGGTTCTGGCATACCCAGCAGGTGATTTTGGCGTGTCAGGGAGGTGGTACCGGTGAGTCGAGCAGGTGGTTCCGGCGTGCTCAGCAGGTGGTTCAGGCGGTTCTGGCAGGTGGTATCCGTCTGTTCGGGGTGTGGTTCCAGCATCTCATGAACACGTTTCTGGCACGTCTGAGATGTGGTTCCAGCCGGCCCGACAGGTGTTTCCGCAGTGTCCGCCAAGCGGTTCTGGCGTATTTGGCAGGTGATTTTGGCATGACCGGCAGGTGGTTCCAGCAAGCCCGGCAGGTGATTCCGAAGTGTTCACCAACTGGTTGTGGCGTAGCCGGCAGGTGATTTTTGCGTGTCCGTCAGGTGGTTCTGGCGAGTCGAGCAGGTGGTTCCGGCGTGCTCGGCAGGTGCTTCCGGGGTCATTGGCACGTGGTTCTGGCATATCTGAGAGGTGGTTCCGGCATGCCCGACAGGTGATTCCGGAGTGTTCGCCAAGTGTTTCCGGCGTAGCCGGCAGGTGATTTTGCATGTCCAGCGGTCGTTCCGGCGGGTCGAGCCGGTGGTTCCGGCGTGTCCGGCAGGTGGTTCCGGTCTGTCCGGCAGGTGGTTCTGTGGTGTCCGGCACGAGGTGCAGTCTGAGAGGCTGTGCCGGCATGCCCCTCACGTGATTCCGGCTTGTCCCCGAAGTGGTGCTGGTGTAGCGGGCAGGTGATTTTGGCGTGTCCGGCAGGTGGTTCAGGCGAGTTGAGCAGGTGCTTGCGACGTGCTCGGCAGGTGCTTCCGGCGTCTCCGGCACGTGATTCTGGCACATCTGACTGGTGGTTCCGGCATGCCCAAAAGTTGATTCCGGTCTGTCCGGTAGGTGGTTCCGGCGTGCACGGCACGTGGTTCTGGTACGTGTCAGAGCTGGTTGCGTATGCCCAACAGGTGATTCCGGACTGTCCGCCACGTGCTTCTGGCACGTCTGAGAGGTGGTTCCAACATGCCCGGCAGGTCATTTTGGAGAGTCGTCCAAGTGGTTCTGGCGTAGCCCGCAGGTGATTTTGGCGTGTCCGGCAGGTGGTTCCGCCGTGCTCGGCAGGTGGTTCAGGCATGGCCGTCACGTGGTTCCAGTCTGTCCAGGACGTGTTTCCAGCTTCTCCGGCAGGTGGTTCTGGTACGTCTGAGAGGTGGTTCCGCCATGGCTGGCAGGTGATCCCGGACTGTCCCCCAGGTGGTTCTGGCATAGCCAGGAGTTGATATTGGCCTGTCCGGCAGGTGGTTCCAGCGAGTCGAACAGGTGGCTCCGGCGTGCTCGGCAGGTGGTTCCGGTCTGTCCGGTAGGTGTTTCCGGCTTGTCCGGCACGTGCTTCCGGCACGTCTGAGAGGTGGTTCCGGCATGCGCGGCAGGTGATTCCGTAATGTGCGCCAGGTGGTTCTGGCATACCCGGCAGGTGATTTTGGCGTGTCCGGCAGGTGTTTCTGGCGAGTCGAGCAGGTGGCTCCGGCATGCTCGGCAGGTGCTTCCGGCGTCTCCGGCACTTGGTTCTGGTGTGTCTGAGAGCTGGTTCCGGCATGTCCGGCAGATGATTCCGGAGTGTCCGCCAAGTGGTTCTGGCATACCCAGCAGGTGATTTTGGCGTGTCAGGGAGGTGGTACCGGTGAGTCGAGCAGGTGGTTCCGGCGTGCTCAGCAGGTGGTTCAGGCGGTTCTGGCAGGTGGTATCCGTCTGTTCGGGGTGTGGTTCCAGCATCTCATGAACACGTTTCTGGCACGTCTGAGATGGGGTTCCAGCCGGCCCGACAGGTGTTTCCGCAGTGTCCGCCAAGCGGTTCTGGCGTAGTTGGCAGGTGATTTTGGCATGACTGGCAGGTGGTTCCAGCAAGCCTGGCAGGTGATTCCAAAGTGTTCACCAACTGGTTGTGGCGTAGCCGGCAGGTGATTTTTGCGTGATCGGCAGGTGGTTCTGGCGAGTCGAGCAGGTGGTTCCGGCGTGCTCGGCTGGTGCTTCCGGGGTCATTGGCACGGGGTTCTGGCATGTCTGAGAGGTGGTTCCTGCATGCCCGGCAAGTGATTCCGGAGTGTTCGCCAAGTGGTTCTGGCATAGTCGGCAGGTGATTTTGGCATGTCCGGCAGGTGGTTCAGGCGAGTTAAAAGTTCTGACAGGTGGTTCCGGCATGCCCGAAAGGTGATTCCGGTCTGTCCGGTAGGTGGTTCCAGCCTGCACGGCATGTGGTTCTGGTACGTCTCAGAGGTGGTTGCGCATGCCCAACAGGTGATTCCGGACTGTCCGCCACATGGTTCTGGCACGTCTGAGAGGTGGTTCCGCCATGGCTGGCAAGTGATCCCGGACTGTCCCCCAGGTGGTTCTGGCATAGCCAGCAGTTGATATTGGCCTGTCCGGCAGGTGGTTCCAGCGAGTCGAACAGGTGGCTCCGGCGTTCTTGGCAGGTGGTTCCGGTCTGTCCGGTAGGTGTTTCCGGCGTGTCTGGCACGTGCTTCCGGCACGTCTGAGAGGTGGTTCCGGCATGCGCGACAGGTGGTTTCGGAGTGTCCGCCAGGTGGTTCTGGCGTACCCGGCAGGTGATTTTGGCGTGTCCGGAAGGTGTTTCTGGCGAGTCGAGCAGGTAGCTCCGGCATGCTCGGCAGGTGCTTCCGGCGTCTCCGGCACGTGGTTCTGGTGTGTCTGAGAGCTGGTTCCGGCATGTCCGGCAGATGATTCCGGAGTGTCCGCCAAGTGGTTCTGGCATACCCAGCAGGTGATTTTGGCGTGTCAGGGAGGTGGTACCGGTGAGTCGATCAGGTGGTTCCGGCGTGCTCAGCAGGTGGTTCAGGCGGTTCTGGCAGGTGGTATCCGTCTGTTCGGGGTGTGGTTCCAGCATCTCATGAACACGTTTCTGGCACGTCTGAGATGTGGTTCCAGCCGGCCCGACAGGTGTTTCCGCAGTGTCCGCCAAGCGGTTCTGGCGTAGTTGGCAGGTGATTTTGGCATGACTGGCAGGTGGTTCCAGCAAGCCTGGCAGGTGATTCCAAAGTGTTCACCAACTGGTTGTGGCGTAGCCGGCAGGTGATTTTTGCGTGATCGGCAGGTGGTTCTGGCGAGTCGAGCAGGTGGTTCCGGCGTGCTCGGCTGGTGCTTCCGGGGTCATTGGCACGGGGTTCTGGCATGTCTGAGAGGTGGTTCCTGCATGCCCGGCAAGTGATTCCGGAGTGTTCGCCAAGTGGTTCTGGCATAGTCGGCAGGTGATTTTGGCATGTCCGGCAGGTGGTTCAGGCGAGTTGAGCAGGTGGTTCCAACGTGCTTGGCAGGTGCTTCCGGCGTCTCCGGCACGTTTTTCTGGCACATCTGACAGGTGGTTCCGGCATGCCCGAAAGGTGATTCCAGTCTGTCCGGTAGGTGGTTCCAGCCTGCACGGCATGTGGTTCTGGTACGTCTCAGAGGTGGTTGCGCATGCCCAACAGGTGATTCCGGACTGTCCGCCACATGGTTCTGGCACGTCTGAGAGGTGGTTCCGGCATGCCCGGCAGGTCATCCCAGAGAGTCCTCCAAGTGGTTCTGGCATAACACGCAGGTGATTTTGGCGTGTCTGGCAGGTTGTTCCGTTGTGCTTGGCAGGTGGTTCAGGCTTGGCCGGCAGGTGGTTCCAGACTGTCCAGGACGTGTTTCCAGCTTCTCCGGCAGGTGGTTCTGGTACGTCTGAGAGGTGGTTCCGCCATGGCTGGCAGGCGATTCAAGACCGTCCCCCAGGTGGTTCTGGCATAGCCAGCAGTTGATATTGGCCTGTCCGGCAGGTGGTTACAGCGAGTCGAACAGGTGGCTCCGGCATGCTCGGCAGGTGGTTCCGGTCTGTCCGGTAGGTGTTTCCGTCGTGTCCGGCACGTGCTTCCGGCACGTCTGAGAGGTGGTTCCGGCATGCGCGGCAGGTGATTCCGTAGTGGCCGCCAGGTGGTTCTGGCATACCCGGCAGGTCATTTTGGCGTGTCCGGTAGGTGTTTCTTGCGAGTCGAGCAGGTGGCTCCGGCATTCTCGGCAGGTGCTTCCGGCGTCTCCGGCACTTGGTTGTGGTGTGTCTCAGAGCTGGTTCCGGCATGTCCGGCAGATGATTCAGGAGTGTCCGCCAAGTGGTTCTGGCATACCCAGCAGGTGATTTTGGCGTGTCAGGGAGGTGGTACCGGCGAGTCGAGCAGGTGGCTCCGGCGTGCTCGGCACGTTGTTCAGACGGGTCTGGCAGGTGTTTTCCGTCTGTTCGGGGTGTGGTTCCAGCGTCTCATGCACATGGTTCTGGCACGTCTGAGATGTGGTTCCGGCCGGCCCGACAGGTGTTTCCACAGTGTCCGCCAAGTGGTACTGGCGCAGTTGGCAGGTGATTTTGGCATGACCGGCAGGTGGTTCCAGCAAGCCCGGCAGGTGATTCCGAAGTGTTCCCGAACTGGTTGTGGCGTAGCCGGCAGGTGATTTTTGCGTGTCCGGCAGGAGGTTCTGGCGAGTCGAGCAGGTGGTTCCGGCGTGCTCGGCAGGTGCTTCCGGGGTCATTGGCACGTGGTTCTGGCATATCTGAGAGGTGGTTCCGGCATGCCCGGCAGGTGATTCCGGAGTGTTCGCCAAGTGTTTCCGGCGTAGCCGGCAGGTGATTTTGCATGTCCAGCGGTCGTTCCGGCGGTTCGAGCCGGTGGTTCCGGCGTGTCCGGCAGGTGGTTCCGGTCTGTCCGGCAGGTGGTTCTGTGGTGTCCGGCACGAGGTTCAGTCTGAGAGGCTGTGCCGGCATGCCCCTCACGTGATTCCGGCTTGTCCCCGAAGTGGTGCTGGTGTAGCGGGCAGGTGATTTTGGCGTGTCCGGCAGGTGGTTCAGGCGAGTTGAGCAGGTGGTTGCGACGTGCTCGGCAGGTGCTTCCGGCGTCTCCGGCACGTGTTTCTGGCACATCTGACTGGTGGTTCCGGCATGCCCAAAAGTTGATTCCGGTCTGTCCGGTAGGTGGTTCCGGCGTGCACGGCACATGGTTCTGGTACGTGTCAGAGGTGGTTGCGTATGCCCAACAGGTGATTCCGGACTGTCCGCCACGTGCTTCTGGCACGTCTGAGAGGTGGTTCCAACATGCCGGCAGGTCATTGCAGAGAGTCGTCCAAGTGGTTCTGGCGTAGCACGCAGGTGATTTTGGTGTGTCAGGCAGGTGGTTCGCCGTGCTGGCAGGTGGTTCAGGCATGGCCGTCACGTGGTTCCAGTCTGTCCAGGACGTGTTTCCAGCTTCTCGGCAGGTGGTTCTGGTACGTCTGAGAGGTGGTTCCGCCATGGCTGGCAGGTGATGCCGGACTGTCCCCAAGTGGTTCTGGCATAGCCAGCAGTGATATTGGCCTGTCTGGCAGGTGTTCCAGCGAGTCGAACAGGTGGCTCCAGCGTTCTTGGCAGTGGTTCGGTCTGCGTAGTGTTCGCGCCCGGGCACGTCTGAGAGGTGGTTCCGGCATGCGCGGCAGGTGATTCCGGAGTGTCCGCCAGGTGGTTCTGGCATACCCGGCAGGTGATTTTCTCGTGTCCGGCAGGTGTTTCTGGCGAGTCGAGCAGGTGGCTCCGGCATGCTCGGCAGGTGCTTCCGGCGTCTCTGGCACTTGGTTCTGGTGTGTCTGAGAGCTGGTTCCGGCATGTCCGGCAGATGATTCCGGAGTGTCCGCCAAGTGGTTCTGGCATACCCAGCAGGTGATTTTGGCGTGTCAGGGAGGTGGTACCGGTGAGTCGAGCAGGTGGTTCCGGCGTGCTCAGCAGGTGGTTCAGGCGGTTCTGGCAGGTGGTATCCGTCTGTTCGGGGTGTGGTTCCAGCATCTCATGAACACGTTTCTGGCACGTCTGAGATGTGGTTCCAGCCGGCCCGACAGGTGTTTGCGCAGTGTCCGCCAAGCGGTTCTGGCGTAGTTGGCAGGTGATTTTGGCATGACTGGCAGGTGGTTCCAGCAAGCCTGGCAGGTGATTCCAAAGTGTTCACCAACTGGTTGTGGCGTAGCCGGCAGGTGATTTTTGCGTGATCGGCAGGTGGTTCTGGCGAGTCGAGCAGGTGGTTCCGGCGTGCTCGGCTGGTGCTTCCGGGGTCATTGGCACGGGGTTCTGGCATGTCTGAGAGGTGGTTCCTGCATGCCCGGCAAGTGATTCCGGAGTGTTCGCCAAGTGGTTCTGGCGTAGTCGGCGTGTTTTGCATGTCCAGCGGTCGTTCCGGCGGGTCGAGCCGGTGGTTCAGGCGTGTCCGGCAGGTGGTTGCGGTTGTCCGGCAGGTGGTTCTGTGGTGTCCGGCACGAGGTTCAGTCTGAGAGGCTGTGCCGGCATGCCCCTCACGTGATTCCGGCTTGTCCGAATGGCGGAGCGGGCAGGTGATTTTGGCATGTCCGGCAGGTGGTTCAGGCGAGTTGAGCAGGTGGTTCCAACGTGCTCGGCAGGTGCTTCCGGCGTCTCCGGCACGTGTTTCTGGCACATCTGACAGGTGGTTCCGGCATGCCCGAAAGGTGATTCCGGTCTGTCCGGTAGGTGGTTCCAGCCTGCACGGCATGTGGTTCTGGTACGTCTCAGAGGTGGTTGCGCATGCCCAACAGGTGATTGCGGACTGTCCGCCACATGGTTCTGGCACGTCTGAGAGGTGGTTCCGGCATGCCCGGCAGGTCATCCCAGAGAGTCCTCCAAGTGGTTCTGGCATAACACGCAGGTGATTTTGGCGTGTCTGGCAGGTTGTTCCGTTGTGCTTGGCAGGTGGTTCAGGCTTGGCCGGCAGGTGGTTCCAGACTGTCCAGGACGTGTTTCCAGCTTCTCCGGCAGGTGGTTCTGGTACGTCTGAGAGGTGGTTCCGCCATGGCTGGCAGGTGATTCCGGACCGTCCCCCAGGTGGTTCTGGCATAGCCAGCAGTTGATATTGGCCTGTCCGGCAGGTGGTTCCAGCGAGTCGAACAGGTGGCTCCGGCGTGCTCGGCAGGTGGTTCCGGTCTGTCCGGTAGGTGATTCCGGCGTGTCCGGCACGTGCTTCCGGCACGTCTGAGAGGTGGTTCCGGCATGCGCGACAGGTGGTTTCGGAGTGTCCGCCAGGTGGTTCTGGCGTACCCGGCAGGTGATTTTGGCGTGTCCGGCAGGTGTTTCTGGCGAGTCGAGCAGGTGGCTCCGGCATGCTCGGCAGGTGCTTCCGGCGTCTCCGGCACGTGGTTCTGGTGTGTCTGAGAGCTGGTTCCGGCATGTCCGGCAGATGATTCCGGAGTGTCCGCCAAGTGGTTCTGGCATACCCGACTGGTGATTTGGGCATGTCAGGTAGGTGGTTCCGGTGAGTCGAGCAGGTGGCTCCGGCGTGCTCGGCAGGTTGTTCAGACGGGTCTGGCAGGTGTTTTCCGTCTGTTCGGGGTGTGGTTCCAGCATCTCATGCACATGGTTCTGACACGTCTGAGATGTGGTTCCGGCCGGCCCGACAGGTGTTTCCACAGTGTCCGCCAAGTGGTACTGGCGTAGTTGGCAGGTGATTTTGGCATGACCGGCAGGTGGTTCCAGCAAGCCCGGCAGGTGATTCCGAAGTGTTCCCCAACTGGTTGTGGCGTAGCCGGCAGGTGATTTTTGCGTGTCCGGCAGGTGGTTCTGGCGAGTCGAGCAGGTGGTTCCGGCGTGCTCGGCAGGTGCTTCCGGGGTCATTGGCACGTGGTTCTGGCATATCTGAGAGGTGGTTCCGGCATGCCCGGCAGGTGATTCCGGAGTGTTCGCCAAGTGTTTCCGGCGTAGCCGGCAGGTGATTTTGCATGTCCAGCGGTCGTTCCGGCGGGTCGAGCCGGTGGTTCCGGCGTGTCCGGAAGGTGGTTCCGGTCTGTCCGGCAGGTGGTTCTGTGGTGTCCGGCACGAGGTTCAGTCTGAGAGGCTGTGCCGGCATGCCCCTCACGTGATTCCGGCTTGTCCCCGAAGTGGTGCTGGTGTAGCGGGCAGGTGATTTTGGCGTGTCCGGCAGGTGGTTCAGGCGAGTTGAGCAGGTGGTTGCGGACGTGCTCGGCAGGTGCTTCCGGCGTCTCCGGCACGTGTTTCTGGCACATCTGACTGGTGGTTCCGGCATGCCCAAAAGTTGATTCCGGTCTGTCCGGTAGGTGGTTCCGGCGTGCACGGCACGTGGTTCTGGTACGTGTCAGAGGTGGTTGCGTATGCCCAACAGGTGATTCCGGACTGTCCGCCACGTGCTTCTGGCACGTGTGAGAGGTGGTTCCAACATGCCCGGCAGGTCATTTCGGAGAGTCGTCCAAGTGGTTCTGGCGTAGCCCGCAGGTGATTTTGGCGTGTCCGGCAGGTGGTTCCGCCGTGCTCGGCAGGTGGTTCAGGCATGGCCGTCACGTGGTTCCAGTCTGTCTCAGGACGTGTTTCCAGCTTCTCCGGCAGGTGGTTGTGGTACGTGTGAGAGGTGGTTCCGCCATGGCTGGCAGGTGATCCCGGACTGTGCCCCAGTGGTTCTGGCATAGCCAGCAGTTGATATTGGCCTGTCTGGCAGGTGGTTCCAGCGAGTCGAACAGGTGGCTCCGGCGTTCTTGGCAGGTGGTTCCGGTCTATCCGGTAGGTGTTTCCGGCGTGTCTGGCACGTGCTTCCGGCACGTCTGAGAGGTGGTTCCGGCATGCGCGGCAGGTGATTCCGGAGTGTCCGCCAGGTGATTCTGGCATACCCGGCAGGTGATTTTGGCGTGTCCGGCAGGTGTTTCTGACGAGTCGAGCAGGTGGCTCCGGCATGCTTGGCAGGTGCTTCCGGCGTCTCCGGCAGTTGGTTCTGGTTTGTTGGGGCTCGTCCCGCCAGTCCGGCCGATGATTCCGGAGTCTCCGGCCAAGTCGGTATCTGGTGCGCGGGGGGGTGATTTTGGCGGTGTCTAGGGAGGTGGAGTACACGTGGTAAGTAATAAAGACAGGAGCATGGTTGGCGTCTTGGCCAGGCATGGTGCAGGCGGTTCTGGCAGGTGGGTGCGCTTGTTCGGGGTATGGTTACCCCGCTCTCGTGGACACGTTCGGCACGATGCTGATGCGTTCCAGGCCGGCCCGACAGTCATCTCCGCGATGTTCCGACCGAGTGCGCACGTAGTTGGCCGGTGATCTTGGCATGACTGGCAGGTGGTTCCAGCAAGCCTGGCAGGTGATTCCAAAGTGTTCACCGTTGGTTGTGGCGTACCGGCAGGTGATTTTTACGTAATCGGCAGGCGGTTCTCCAAGTCGGCAGGGTGAATTCAGGAGATGATGTCTCGCTGGTGCTTCCGGGTAGTCGGCACGGGCTGTGGCATGCCTTAGAGGATGGTTGCCTGCAGGTGCCCGGCAAATCCGTCAATTTCCCGAGGATCCGCCCGAGTGCTCGGCCTGGCTAAGTTCGGACATGATGATTTGGCCATCTCCGACGGGCTGGTCGAGACGGTTTTTGCGCCGGTGGTACCCGACGCGTCGCTCGGCATCTTCCTGACGTATCCGACACGAGTGCTCTAGCCCCGTGTCGCCAGTGGTCCCGCGGCAGTACCCGGAAGGACTGATGCGATCATCTCCGTTCCAGTGGGCTCCCAGCCTCCCGACCATGTGGTTCTGGTCCCGTCTTCAGAGGTGCTGCCCGCATGCCCAACCAGGTGATTCACGACGGCTCGTCCGCCAGCTTGAAGTTCTCTAAATCCTGGCTCCGTATCGAGGTGGCCCTCCGACATCCCGGCAGGTAATCCCCGGAGCTGCCTCCAAGTGACTGGCATAACACGCAGGCGATTTGGCGTGTCTAGCAGGTTGTTCCGTTTGCTTGGCAGGTGGTTCAGGGCTTGGCCGGCCAGGTGAGATCTGCAGCTCGTGCACGGGCAGTGTTAGGCTTCTCCGCAGGTGGCTATGATGCCGATCTTGAGGTGGTTGCACCCATGGCTGGCAGGTGATTCGGACCG
>NW_027227252.1:0-14546 GCF_037783145.1 Equus przewalskii
TGCCGGCATGCCCCTCACGTGATTCCGGCTTGTCCCGAAGTGGTGCTGGTGTAGCGGGCAGGTGATTTTGGCGTGTCCGGCAGGTGGTTCAGGCGAGTTGAGCAGGTGGTTGCGACGTGCTCGGCAGGTGCTTCCGGCGTCTCCGGCACGTGTTTCTGGCACATCTGACTGGTGGTTCCGGCATGGCCAAAAGTTGATTCTGGTCTGTCCGGTAGGTGGTTCCGGCGTGCACGGCACGTGGTTCTGGTACGTCTCAGAGGTGGTTGCGTATGCCCAACAGGTGATTCCGGACTGTCCGCCACATGGTTCTGGCACGTCTGAGAGGTGGTTCCAACATGCCCGGCAGGTCATTTCGGAGAGTCGTCCAAGTGGTTCTGGCGTAGCCCGCAGGTGATTTTGGCGTGTCCGGCAGGTGGTTCCGCCGTGCTCGGCAGGTGGTTCAGGCATGGCCGTCACGTGGTTGCAGTCTGTCCAGGACGTGTTTCCAGCTTCTCCGGCAGGTGGTTCTGGTACGTCTGAGAGGTGGTTCCGCCATGGCTGGCAGGTGATCCCTGACTGTCCCCCAGGTGGTTCTGGCATAGCCAGCAGTTGATATTGGCCTGTCCGGCAGGTGGTTCCAGCGAGTCGAACAGGTGGCTCCGGCGTTCTCGGCAGGTGGTTCCGGTCTGTCCGGTAGGTGTTTCCGGCGTGTCTGGCACGTGCTTCCGGCACGTCTGAGAGGTGGTTCCGGCATGCGCGGCAGGTGATTCCGGAGTGTCCGCCAGGTGGTTCTGGCATACCCGGCAGGTGATTTTGGCGTGTCCGGCAGGTGTTTCTGGCGAGTCGAGCAGGTGGCTCCGGCATGCTCGGCAGGTGCTTCCGGCGTCTCCGGCACTTGGTTCTGGTGTGTCTGAGAGCTGGTTCCGGCATGTCCGGCAGATGATTCCGGAGTGTCCGCCAAGTGGTTCTGGCATACCCAGCAGGTGATTTTGGCGTGTCAGGGAGGTGGTACCGGTGAGTCGAGCAGGTGGTTCCGGCGTGCTCAGCAGGTGGTTCAGGCGGTTCTGGCAGGTGTTTTCCGTCTGTTCGGGGTGTGGTTCCAGCATCTCATGAACACGTTTCTGGCACGTCTGAGATGTGGTTCCAGCCGGCCCGACAGGTGTTTCCGCAGTGTCCGCCAAGCGGTTCTGGCGTAGTTGGCAGGTGCTTTTGGCATGAGTGGCAGGTGGTTCCAGCAAGCCTGGCAGGTGATTCCAAAGTGTTCACCAACTGGTTGTGGCGTAGCCGGCAGGTGATTTTTGCGTGATCGGCAGGTGGTTCTGGCGAGTCGAGCAGGTGGTTCCGGCGTGCTCGGCTGGTGCTTCCGGGGTCATTGGCACGGGGTTCTGGCATGTCTGAGAGGTGGTTCCTGCATGCCCGGCAAGTGATTCCGGAGTGTTCGCCAAGTGGTTCTGGCATAGTCGGCAGGTGATTTTGGCATGTCCGGCAGGTGGTTCAGGCGAGTTGAGCAGGTGGTTCCAACGTGCTTGGCAGGTGCTTCCGGCGTCTCCGGCACGTGTTTCTGGCACATCTGACAGGTGGTTCCGGCATGCCCGAAAGGTGATTCCGGTCTGTCCGGTAGGTGGTTCCAGCCTGCACGGCATGTGTTTCTGGTACGTCTCAGAGGTGGTTGCGCATGCCCAACAGGTGATTCCGGACAGTCCGCCACATGGTTCTGGCACATCTGAGAGGTGGTTCCGGCATGCCCGGCAGGTCATCCCAGAGAGTCCTCCAAGTGGTTCTGGCATAACACGCAGGTGATTTTGGCGTGTCTGGCAGGTTGTTCCGTTGTGCTTGGCAGGTGGTTCAGGCTTGGCCGGCAGGTGGTTCCAGACTGTCCAGGACGTGTTTCCAGCTTCTCCGGCAGTTGGTTCTGGTACGTCGGAGAGGTGGTTCCGCCATGGCTGGCAGGTGATTCCGGACCGTCCCCCAGGTGGTTCTGGCATAGCCAGCAGTTGATATTGGCCTGTCCGGCAGGTGGTTCCAGCGAGTCGAACAGGTGGCTCCGGCGTGCTCGGCAGGTGGTTCCGGTCTGTCCGGTAGGTGATTCCGGCGTGTCCGGCACGTGCTTCCGGCACGTCTGAGAGGTGGTTCCGGCATGCGCGACAGGTGGTTTCGGAGTGTCCGCCAGGTGGTTCTGGCGTACCCGGCAGGTGATTTTGGCGTGTCCGGCAGGTGTTTCTGGCGAGTCGAGCAGGTGGCTCCGGCATGCTCGGCAGGTGCTTCCGGCGTCTCCGGCACGTGGTTCTGGTGTGTCTGAGAGCTGGTTCCGGCATGTCCGGCAGATGATTCCGGAGTGTCCGCCAAGTGGTTCTGGCATACCCGGCTGGTGGTTTGGGCATGTCAGGTAGGTGGTTCCGGCGAGTCGAGCAGGTGGCTCCGGCGTGCTCGGCAGGTTGTTCAGACGGGTCTGGCAGGTGTTTTCCGTCTGTTCGGGGTGTGGTTCCAGCATCTCATGCACATGGTTCTGGCACGTCTGAGATGTGGTTCCGGCCGGCCCGACAGGTGTTTCCAAAGTGTCCGCCAAGTGGTACTGGCGTAGTTGGCAGGTGATTTTGGCATGACCGGCAGGTGGTTCCAGCAAGCCCGGCAGGTGATTCCGAAGTGTTCCCCAACTGGTTGTGGCGTAGCCGGCAGGTGATTTTTGCGTGTCCGGCAGGTGGTTCTGGCGAGTCGAGCAGGTGGTTCCGGCGTGCTCGGCCGGTGCTTCCGGGGTCTTTGGCACGTGGTTCTGGCATATCTGAGAGGTGGTTCCGGCATGCCCGGCAGGTGATTCCAGAGTGTTCGCCAAGTGTTTCCGGCGTAGCCGGCAGGTGATTTTGCATGTCCACCGGTCGTTCCGGCGGGTCGAGCCGGTGGTTACGGCGTGTCTGGAATGTGGTTCCTGTCTGTCCGGCAGGTGGTTCTGTGGTGTCCGGCACGAGGTTCAGTCTGAGAGGCTGTGCCGGCATGCCCCTCACGTGATTCCGGCTTGTCCCCGAAGTGGTGCTGGTCTAGCGGGCAGGTGATTTTGGCATGTCCGGCAGGTGGTTCAGGCGAGTTGAGCAGGTGGTTGCGACGTGCTCGGCAGGTGCTTCCGGCGTCTCCGGCACGTGTTTCTGGCACATCTGACTGGTGGTTCCGGCATGGCCAAAAGTTGATTCCGGTCTGTCCGGTAGGTGGTTCCGGCGTGCACGGCACGTGGTTCTGGTACGTCTCAGAGGTGGTTGCGTATGCCCAACAGGTGATTCCGGACTGTCCGCCACATGGTTCTGGCACGTCTGAGAGGTGGTTCCAACATGCCCGGCAGGTCATTTCGGAGAGTCGTCCAAGTGGTTCTGGCGTAGCCCGCAGGTGATTTTGGCGTGTCCGGCAGGTGGTTCCGCCGTGCTCGGCAGGTGGTTCAGGCATGGCCGTCACGTGGTTCCAGTCTGTCCAGGACGTGTTTCCAGCTTCTCCGGCAGGTGGTTCTGGTACGTCTGAGAGGTGGTTCCGCCATGGCTGGCAGGTGATCCCTGACTGTCCCGCGGGTGGTTCTGGCATAGCCAGCAGTTGATATTGGCCTGTCCGGCAGGTGGTTCCAGCGAGTCGAACAGGTGGCTCCGGCGTTCTTGGCAGGTGGTTCCGGTCTGTCCGGTAGGTGTTTCCGGCGTGTCTGGCACGTGCTTCCGGCACGTCTGAGAGGTGGTTCCGGCATGCGCGGCAGGTGATTCCGGAGTGTCCGCCAGGTGGTTCTGGCATACCCGGCAGGTGATTTTGGCGTGTCCGGCAGGTGTTTCTGGCGAGTCGAGCAGGTGGCTCCGGCATGCTCGGCAGGTGCTTCCGGCGTCTCCGGCACTTGGTTCTGGTGTGTCTGAGAGCTGGTTCCGGCATGTCCGGCAGATGATTCCAGAGTGTCCGCCAAGTGGTTCTGGCATACCCGGCTGGTGATTTGGGCATGTCAGGTAGGTGGTTCCGGCGAGTCGAGCAGGTGGCTCCGGCGTGCTCGGCAGGTTGTTCAGACGGGTCTGGCAGGTGTTTTCCGTCTGTTCGGGGTGTGGTTCCAGCATCTCATGCACATGGTTCTGGCACGTCTGAGATGTGGTTCCGGCCGGCCCGACAGGTGTTTCCACAGTGTCCGCCAAGTGGTACTGGCGTAGTTGGCAGGTGATTTTGGCATGACCGGCAGGTGGTTCCAGCAAGCCCGGCAGGTGATTCCGAAGTGTTCCCCAACTGGTTGTGGCGTAGCCGGCAGGTGATTTTTGCGTGTCCGGCAGGTGGTTCTGGCGAGTCGAGCAGGTGGTTCCGGCGTGCTCGGCAGTTGCTTCCGGGGTCATTGGCACGTGGTTCTGGCATATCTGAGAGGTGGTTCCGGCATGCCCGGCAGGTGATTCCGGAGTGTTCGCCAAGTGTTTCCGGCGTAGCCGGCAGGTGATTTTGCATGTCCAGCGGTCGTTCCGGCGGGTCGAGCCGGTGGTTCCGGCGTGTCCGGCAGGTGGTTCCGGTCTGTCCAGCAGGTGGTTCTGTGGTGTCCAGCACGAGGTTCAGTCTGAGAGGCTGTGCCGGCATGCCCCTCACGTGATTCCGGCTTGTCCCCGAAGTGGTGCTGGTGTAGCGGGCAGGTGATTTTGGCGTGTCCGGCAGGTGGTTCAGGCGAGTTGAGCAGGTGGTTGCGACGTGCTCGGCAGGTGCTTCCGGCGTCTCCGGCACGTGTTTCTGGCACATCTGACTGGTGGTTCCGGCATGGCCAAAAGTTGATTCCGGTCTGTCCGGTAGGTGGTTCCGGCGTGCACGGCACGTGGTTCTGGTACGTGTCAGAGGTGGTTGCGTATGCCCAACAGGTGATTCCGGACTGTCCGCCACGTGCTTCTGGCACGTCTGAGAGGTGGTTCCAACATGCCCGGCAGGTCATTTCGGGGAGTCGTCCAAGTGGTTCTGGCGTAGCACGCAGGTGATTTTGGCGTGTCCGGCAGGTGGTTCCGCCGTGCTCGGCAGGTGGTTCAGGCATGGCCGTCACGTGGTTCCAGTCTGTCCAGGACGTGTTTCCAGCTTCTCCGGCAGGTGGTTCTGGTACGTCTGAGAGGTGGTTCCGCCATGGCTGGCAGGTGATCCCGGACTGTCCCCCAGGTGGTTCTGGCATAGCCAGCAGTTGATATTGGCCTGTCTGTCAGGTGGTTCCAGCGAGTCGAACAGGTGGCTCTGGCGTTCTTGGCAGGTGGTTCCGGTCTGTCCGGTAGGTGTTTCCGGCGTGTCTGGCACGTGCTTCCGGCACGTCTGAGAGGTGGTTCCGGCATGCGCGGCAGGTGATTCCGGAGTGTCCGCCAGGTGGTTCTGGCATACCCGGCAGGTGATTTTGGCGTGTCCGGCAGGTGTTTCTGGCGAGTCGAGCAGGTGGCTCCGGCATGCTCGGCAGGTGCTTCTGGCGTCTCCGGCACTTGGTTCTGGTGTGTCTGAGAGCTGGTTCCGGCATGTCCGGCAGATGATTCCGGAGTGTCCGCCAAGTGGTTCTGGCATACCCAGCAGGTGATTTTGGCGTGTCAGGGAGGTGGTACCGGTGAGTCGAGCAGGTGGTTCCGGCGTGCTCAGCAGGTGGTTCAGGCGGTTCTGGCAGGTGTTATCCGTCTGTTCGTGGTGTGGTTCCAGCATCTCATGAACACGTTTCTGGCACGTCTGAGATGTGGTTCCAGCCGGCCCGACAGGTGTTTCCGCAGTGTCCGCCAAGCGGTTCTGGCGTAGTTGGCAGGTGATTTTGGCATGACTGGCAGGTGGTTCCAGCAAGCCTGGCAGGTGATTCCAAAGTGTTCACCAACTGGTTGTGGCGTAGCCGGCAGGTGATTTTTGCGTGATCGGCAGGTGGTTCTGGCGAGTCGAGCAGGTGGTTCCGGCGTGCTCGGCTGGTGCTTCCGGGGTCATTGGCACGGGGTTCTGGCATGTCTGAGAGGTGGTTCCTGCATGCCCGGCAAGTGATTCCGGAGTGTTCGCCAAGTGGTTCTGGCATAGTCGGCAGGTGATTTTGGCATGTCCGGCAGGTGGTTCAGGCGAGTTGAGCAGGTGGTTCCAACGTGCTTGGCAGGTGCTTCCGGCGTCTCCGGCACGTGTTTCTGGCACATCTGACAGGTGGTTCCGGCATGCCCGAAAGGTGATTCCGGTCTGTCCGGTAGGTGGTTCCAGCCTGCACGGCATGTGTTTCTGGTACGTCTCAGAGGTGGTTGCGCATGCCCAACAGGTGATTCCGGACTGTCCGCCACATGGTTCTGGCACGTCTGAGAGGTGGTTCCGGCATGCCCGGCAGGTCATCCCAGAGAGTCCTCCAAGTGGTTCTGGCATAACACGCAGGTGATTTTGGCGTGTCTGGCAGGTTGTTCCGTTGTGCTTGGCAGGTGGTTCAGGCTTGGCCGGCAGGTGGTTCCAGACTGTCCGGGACGTGTTTCCAGCTTCTCCGGCAGGTGGTTCTGGTACGTCTGAGAGGTGGTTCCGCCATGGCTGGCAGGTGATTCCGGACCGTCCCCCAGGTGGTTCTGGCATAGCCAGCAGTTGATATTGGCCTGTCCGGCAGGTGGTTCCAGCGAGTCGAACAGGTGGCTCCGGCGTGCTCGGCAGGTGGTTCCGGTCTGTCCGGTAGGTGATTCCGGCGTGTCCGGCACGTCTGAGAGGTGGTTCCGGCATGCGTGACAGGTGATTTCGGAGTGTCCGCCAGGTGGTTCTGGCGTACCCGGCAGGTGATTTTGGCGTGTCCGGCAGGTGTTTCTGGCGAGTCGAGCAGGTGGCTCCGGCATGCTCGGCAGGTGCTTCCGGCGTCTCCGGCACGTGGTTCTGGTGTGTCTGCGAGCTGGTTCCGGCATGTCCGGCAGATGATTCCGGAGTGTCCGCCAAGTGGTTCTGGCATACCCGGCTGGTGATTTGGGCATGTCAGGTAGGTGGTTCCGGCGAGTCGAGCAGGTGGCTCCGGCGTGCTCGGCAGGTTGTTCAGACGGGTCTGGCAGGTGTTTTCCGTCTGTTCGGGGTGTGGTTCCAGCATGTCATGCACATGGTTCTGGCACGTCTGAGATGTGGTTCCGGCCGGCCCGACAGGTGTTTCCACAGTGTCCGCCAAGTGGTACTGGCGTAGTTGGCAGGTGATTTTGGCATGACCGGCAGGTGGTTCCAGCAAGCCCGGCAGGTGATTCCGAAGTGTTCCACAACTGGTTGTGGCGTAGCCGGCAGGTGATTTTTGCGTGTCCGGCAGGTGGTTCTGGCGAGTCGAGCAGGTGGTTCCGGCGTGCTCGGCAGGTGCTTCCGGGGTCATTGGCACGTGGTTCTGGCACATCTGAGAGGTGGTTCCAGCATGCCCGGCAGGTGATTCCGGAGTGTTCGCCAAGTGTTTCCGGCGTAGCCGGCAGGTGATTTTGCATGTCCAGCGGTCGTTCCGGCGGGTCGAGCCGGTGGTTCAGGCGTGTCCGGCAGGTGGTTCCTGTCTGTCCGGCAGGTGGTTCTGTGGTGTCCGGCACGAGGTTCAGTCTGAGAGGCTGTGCCGGCATGCCCCTCACGTGATTCCGGCTTGTCCCCGAAGTGGTGCTGGTGTAGCGGGCAGGTGATTTTGGCGTGTCCGGCAGGTGGTTCAGGCGAGTTGAGCAGGTGGTTGCGACGTGCTCGGCAGGTGCTTCCGGCGTCTCCGGCACGTGTTTCTGGCACATCTGACTGGTGGTTCCGGCATGCCCAAAAGTTGATTCCGGTCTGTCCGGTAGGTGGTTCCGGCGTGCACGGCACGTGGTTCTGGTACGTGTCAGAGGTGGTTGCGTATGCCCAACAGGTGATTCCGGACTGTCCGCCACGTGCTTCTGGCACGTCTGAGAGGTGGTTCCAACATGCCCGGCAGGTCATTTCGGAGAGTCGTCCAAGTGGTTCCGGCGTAGCCCGCAGGTGATTTTGGCGTGTCCGGCAGGTGGTTCCGCCGTGCTCGGCAGGTGGTTCAGGCATGGCCGTCACGTGGTTCCAGTCTGTCCAGGACGTGTTTCCAGCTTCTCCGGCAGGTGGTTCTGGTACGTCTGAGAGGTGGTTCCGCCATGGCTGGCAGGTGATCCCTGACTGTCCCCCAGGTGGTTCTGGCATAGCCAGCAGTTGATATTGGCCTGTCCGGCAGGTGGTTCCAGCGAGTCGAACAGGTGGCTCCGGCGTTCTTGGCAGGTGGTTCCGGTCTGTCCGGTAGGTGTTTCCGGCGTGTCTGGCACGTGCTTCCGGCACGTCTGAGAGGTGGTTCCGGCATGCGCGGCAGGTGATTCCGGAGTGTCCGCCAGGTGGTTCTGGCATACCCGGCAGGTGATTTTGGCGTGTCCGGCAGGTGTTTCTGGCGAGTCGAGCAGGTGGCTCCGGCATGCTCGGCAGGTGCTTCCGGCATCTCCGGCACTTGGTTCTGGTGTGTCTGAGAGCTGGTTCCGCCATGTCCGGCAGATGATTCCGGAGTGTCCGCCAAGTGGTTCTGGCATACCCAGCAGGTGATTTTGGCGTGTCAGGGAGGTGGTACCGGTGAGTCGAGCAGGTGGTTCCGGCGTGCTCAGCAGGTGGTTCAGGCGGTTCTGGCAGGTGGTATCCGTCTGTTCGGGGTGTGGTTCCAGCATCTCATGAACACGTTTCTGGCACGTCTGAGATGTGGTTCCAGCCAGCCCGACAGGTGTTTCCGCAGTGTCCGCCAAGCGGTTGTGGCGTAGTTGGCAGGTGATTTTGGCATGACTGGCAGGTGGTTCCAGCAAGCCTGGCAGGTGATTCCAAAGTGTTCACCAACTGGTTGTGGCGTAGCCGGCAGGTGATTTTTGCATGATCGGCAGGTGGTTCTGGCGAGTCGAGCAGGTGGTTCCGGCGTGCTCGGCTGGTGCTTCCGGGGTCATTGGCACGGGGTTCTGGCATGTCTGAGAGGTGGTTCCTGCATGCCCGGCAAGTGATTCCGGAGTGTTCGCCAAGTGGTTCTGGCATAGTCGGCAGGTGATTTTGGCATGTCCGGCAGGTGGTTCAGGCGAGTTGAGCAGGTGGTTCCAACGTGCTTGGCAGGTGCTTCCGGCGTCTCCGGCACGTGTTTCTGGCACATCTGACAGGTGGTTCCGGCATGCCCGAAAGGTGATTCCGGTCTGTCCGGTAGGTGGTTCCAGCCTGCACGGCATGTGGTTCTGGTACGTCTCAGAGGTGGTTGCGTATGCCCAACAGGTGATTCTGGACTGTCCGCCACGTGCTTCTGGCACGTCTGAGAGGTGGTTCCAACATGCCCGGCAGGTCATTTCGGAGAGTCGTCCAAGTGGTTCTGGCGTAGCCCGCAGGTGATTTTGGCGTGTCCGGCAGGTGGTTCCGCCGTGCTCGGCAGGTGGTTCAGGCATGGCCGTCACGTGGTTCCAGTCTGTCCAGGACGTGTTTCCAGCATCTCCGGCAGGTGGTTCTGGTACGTCTGAGAGGTGGTTCCGCCATGGCTGGCAGGTGATCCCGGACTGTCCCCCAGGTGGTTCTGGCATAGCCAGCAGTTGATATTGGCCTGTCCGGCAGGTGGTTCCAGCGAGTCGAACAGGTGGCTCCGGCGTTCTTGGCAGGTGGTTCCGGTCTGTCCGGTAGGTGTTTCCGGCGTGTCTGGCACGTGCTTCCGGCACGTCTGAGAGGTGGTTCCGGCATGCGCGACAGGTGGTTTCGGAGTGTCCGCCAGGTGGTTCTGGCGTACCCGGCAGGTGATTTTGGCGTGTCCGGCAGGTGTTTCTGGCGAGTCGAGCAGGTGGCTCCGGCATGCTCGGCAGGTGCTTCCGGCGTCTCCGGCACGTGGTTCTGGTGTGTCTGAGAGCTGGTTCCGGCATGTCCGGCAGATGATTCCGGAGTGTCCGCCAAGTGGTTCTGGCATACCCGGCTGGTGATTTGGGCATGTCAGGTAGGTGGTTCCGGCGAGTCGAGCAGGTGGCTCCGGCGTGCTCGGCAGGTTGTTCAGACGGGTCTGGCAGGTGTTTTCCGTCTGTTCGGGGTGTGGTTCCAGCATCTCATGCACATGGTTCTGGCACGTCTGAGATGTGGTTCCGGCCGGCCCGACAGGTGTTTCCACAGTGTCCGCCAAGTGGTACTGGCGTAGTTGGCAGGTGATTTTGGCATGACCGGCAGGTGGTTCCAGCAAGCCCGGCAGGTGATTCCGAAGTGTTCCACAACTGGTTGTGGCGTAGCCGGCAGGTGATTTTTGCGTGTCCGGCAGGTGGTTCTGGCGAGTCGAGCAGGTGGTTCCGGCGTGCTCGGCAGGTGCTTCCGGGGTCATTGGCACGTGGTTCTGGCACATCTGAGAGGTGGTTCCAGCATGCCCGGCAGGTGATTACGGAGTGTTCGCCAAGTGTTTCCGGCGTAGCCGGCAGGTGATTTTGCATGTCCAGCGGTCGTTCCGGCGGGTCGAGCCGGTGGTTCAGGCGTGTCCGGCAGGTGGTTCCTGTCTGTCCGGCAGGTGGTTCTGTGGTGTCCGGCACGAGGTTCAGTCTGAGAGGCTGTGCCGGCATGCCCCTCACGTGATTCCGGCTTGTCCCCGAAGTGGTGCTGGTGTAGCGGGCAGGTGATTTTGGCGTGTCCGGCAGGTGGTTCAGGCGAGTTGAGCAGGTGGTTGCGACGTGCTCGGCAGGTGCTTCCGGCGTCTCCGGCACGTGTTTCTGGCACATCTGACTGGTGGTTCCGGCATGCCCAAAAGTTGATTCCGGTCTGTCCGGTAGGTGGTTCCGGCGTGCACGGCACGTGGTTCTGGTACGTGTCAGAGGTGGTTGCGTATGCCCAACAGGTGATTCCGGACTGTCCGCCACGTGCTTCTGGCACGTCTGAGAGGTGGTTCCAACATGCCCGGCAGGTCATTTCGGAGAGTCGTCCAAGTGGTTCCGGCGTAGCCCGCAGGTGATTTTGGCGTGTCCGGCAGGTGGTTCCGCCGTGCTCGGCAGGTGGTTCAGGCATGGCCGTCACGTGGTTCCAGTCTGTCCAGGACGTGTTTCCAGCTTCTCCGGCAGGTGGTTCTGGTACGTCTGAGAGGTGGTTCCGCCATGGCTGGCAGGTGATCCCGGACTGTCCCCCAGGTGGTTCTGGCATAGCCAGCAGTTGATATTGGCCTGTCCGGCAGGTGGTTCCAGCGAGTCGAACAGGTGGCTCCGGCGTTCTTGGCAGGTGGTTCCGGTCTGTCCGGTAGGTGTTTCCGGCGTGTCTGGCACGTGCTTCCGGCACGTCTGAGAGGTGGTTCCGGCATGCGCGGCAGGTGATTCCGGAGTGTCCGCCAGGTGGTTCTGGCATACCCGGCAGGTGATTTTGGCGTGTCCGGCAGGTGTTTCTGGCGAGTCGAGCAGGTGGCTCCGGCATGCTCGGCAGGTGCTTCCGGCATCTCCGGCACTTGGTTCTGGTGTGTCTGAGAGCTGGTTCCGCCATGTCCGGCAGATGATTCCGGAGTGTCCGCCAAGTGGTTCTGGCATACCCAGCAGGTGATTTTGGCGTGTCAGGGAGGTGGTACCGGTGAGTCGAGCAGGTGGTTCCGGCGTGCTCAGCAGGTGGTTCAGGCGGTTCTGGCAGGTGGTATCCGTCTGTTCGGGGTGTGGTTCCAGCATCTCATGAACACGTTTCTGGCACGTCTGAGATGTGGTTCCAGCCGGCCCGACAGGTGTTTCCGCAGTGTCCGCCAAGCGGTTGTGGCGTAGTTGGCAGGTGATTTTGGCATGACTGGCAGGTGGTTCCAGCAAGCCTGGCAGGTGATTCCAAAGTGTTCACCAACTGGTTGTGGCGTAGCCGGCAGGTGATTTTTGCGTGATCGGCAGGTGGTTCTGGCGAGTCGAGCAGGTGGTTCCGGCGTGCTCGGCTGGTGCTTCCGGGGTCATTGGCACGGGGTTCTGGCATGTCTGAGAGGTGGTTCCTGCATGCCCGGCAAGTGATTCCGGAGTGTTCGCCAAGTGGTTCTGGCATAGTCGGCAGGTGATTTTGCATGTCCAGCGGTCGTTCCGGCGGGTCGAGCCGGTGGTTCAGGCGTGTCCGGCAGGTGGTTCCGGTCTGTCCGGCAGGTGGTTCTGTGGTGTCCGGCACGAGGTTCAGTCTGAGAGGCTGTGCCGGCATGCCCCTCACGTGATTCCGGCTTGTCCCGAAGTGGTGCTGGTGTAGCGGGCAGGTGATTTTGGCGTGTCCGGCAGGTGGTTCAGGCGAGTTGAGCAGGTGGTTGCGACGTGCTCGGCAGGTGCTTCCGGCGTCTCCGGCACGTGTTTCTGGCACATCTGACAGGTGGTTCCGGCATGCCCAAAAGTTGATTCCGGTCTGTCCGGTAGGTGGTTCCAGCGTGCACGGCATGTGGTTCTGGTACGTCTCAGAGGTGGTTGCGTATGCCCAACAGGTGATTCCGGACTGTCCGCCACGTGCTTCTGGCACGTCTGAGAGGTGGTTCCAACATGCCCGGCAGGTCATTTCGGAGAGTCGTCCAAGTGGTTCTGGCGTAGCCCGCAGGTGATTTTGGCGTGTCCGGCAGGTGGTTCCGCCGTGCTCGGCAGGTGGTTCAGGCATGGCCGTCACGTGGTTCCAGTCTGTCCAGGACGTGTTTCCAGCTTCTCCGGCAGGTGGTTCTGGTACGTCTGAGAGGTGGTTCCGCCATGGCTGGCAGGTGATCCCGGACTGTCCCCCAGGTGGTTCTGGCATAGCCAGCAGTTGATATTGGCCTGTCCGGCAGGTGGTTCCAGCGAGTCGAACAGGTGGCTCCGGCGTTCTTGGCAGGTGGTTCCGGTCTGTCCGGTAGGTGTTTCCGGCGTGTCTGGCACGTGCTTCCGGCACGTCTGAGAGGTGGTTCCGGCATGCGCGACAGGTGGTTTCGGAGTGTCCGCCAGGTGGTTCTGGCGTACCCGGCAGGTGATTTTGGCGTGTCCGGCAGGTGTTTCTGGCGAGTCGAGCAGGTGGCTCCGGCATGCTCGGCAGGTGCTTCCGGCGTCTCCGGCACGTGGTTCTGGTGTGTCTGAGAGCTGGTTCCGGCATGTCCGGCAGATGATTCCGGAGTGTCCGCCAAGTGGTTCTGGCATACCCGGCTGGTGATTTGGGCATGTCAGGTAGGTGGTTCCGGCGAGTCGAGCAGGTGGCTCCGGCGTGCTCGGCAGGTTGTTCAGACGGGTCTGGCAGGTGTTTTCCGTCTGTTCGGGGTGTGGTTCCAGCATCTCATGCACATGGTTCTGGCACGTCTGAGATGTGGTTCCGGCCGGCCCGACAGGTGTTTCCACAGTGTCCGCCAAGTGGTACTGGCGTAGTTGGCAGGTGATTTTGGCATGACCGGCAGGTGGTTCCAGCAAGCCCGGCAGGTGATTCCGAAGTGTTCCCCAACTGGTTGTGGCGTAGCCGGCAGGTGATTTTTGCGTGTCCGGCAGGTGGTTCTGGCGAGTCGAGCAGGTGGTTCCGGCGTGCTCGGCAGGTGCTTCCGGGGTCATTGGCACGGGGTTCTGGCACATCTGAGAGGTGGTTCCAGCATGCCCGGCAGGTGATTACGGAGTGTTCGCCAAGTGTTTCCGGCGTAGTCGGCAGGTGATTTTGGCGTGTCCGGCAGGTGGTTCAGGCGAGTTGAGCAGGTGGTTGCGACGTGCTCGGCAGGTGCTTCCGGCGTCTCCGGCACGTGTTTCTGGCACATCTGACAGGTGGTTCCGGCATGCCCGAAAGGTGATTCCGGTCTGTCCGGTAGGTGGTTCCAGCCTGCACGGCATGTGGTTCTGGTACGTCTCAGAGGTGGTTGCGCATGCCCAACAGGTGATTCCGGACTGTCCGCCACATGGTTCTGGCACGTCTGAGAGGTGGTTCCGGCATGCCCGGCAGGTCATCCCAGAGAGTCCTCCAAGTGGTTCTGGCATAACACGCAGGTGATTTTGGCGTGTCTGGCAGGTTGTTCCGTTGTGCTTGGCAGGTGGTTCAGGCATGGCCGTCAGGTGGTTCCAGTCTGTCCGGGACGTGTTTCCAGCTTCTCCGGCAGGTGGTTCTGGTACGTCTGAGAGGTGGTTCCGCCATGGCTGGCAGGTGATTCCGGACCGTCCCCCAGGTGGTTCTGGCATAGCCAGCAGTTGATATTGGCCTGTCCGGCAGGTGGTTCCAGCGAGTCGAACAGGTGGCTCCGGCGTGCTCGGCAGGTGGTTCCGGTCTGTCCGGTAGGTGATTCCGGCGTGTCCGGCACGTGCTTCCGGCACGTCTGAGAGGTGGTTCCGGCATGCGCGACAGGTGGTTTCGGAGTGTCCGCAGGGTGGTTCTGGCGTACCCGGCAGGTGATTTTGGCGTGTCCGGCAGGTGTTTCTGGCGAGTCGAGCAGGTGGCTCCGGCATGCTCGGCAGGTGCTTCCGGCGTCTCCGGCACGTGGTTCTGGTGTGTCTGAGAGCTGGTTCCGGCATGTCCGGCAGATGATTCCGGAGTGTCCGCCAAGTGGTTCTGGCATACCCGGCTGGTGATTTGGGCGTGTCAGGTAGGTGGTACCGGTGAGTCGAGCAGGTGGCTCCGGCGTGCTCGGCAGGTGGTTCAGGCGGGTCTGGCAGGTGGTTTCCGTCTGTTCGGGGTGTGGTTCCAGCATCTCATGCACATGGTTCTGGTACGTCTGAGATGTGGTTCCGGCCGGCCCGACAGGT